>NC_091979.1:141420801-141443636 GCF_044704955.1 Pristiophorus japonicus | reverse complement strand
CCCGTCCTCTCTCTTTCCCCCCCCCCCCCCCCGTCCTCTCTCTTTCCCCCCCCCCCCGTCCTCTCTCTTTCCCCCCCCCCCGTCCTCTCTCTTTCCCCCCCCCCCGTCCTCTCTCTTCCCCCCCCCCCCGTCCTCTCTCTTTCCCCCCCCCCGTCCTCTCTCTTTCCCCCCCCCGTCCTCTCTCTTCCCCCCCCCCCCCCGTCCTCTCTCTTTCCCCCCCCGTCCTCTCTCTTCCCCCCCCCCCCGTCCTCTCTCTTCCCCCCCCCCCCCCGTCCTCTCTCTTTCCCCCCCCCCGTCCTCTCTCTTTCCCCCCCCCCCGTCCTCTCTCTTTCCCCCCACCCGTCCTCTCTCTTTCCCCCCCCCGTCCTCTCTCTTCCCCCCCCCCTCCCCGTCTGTTTAAAAAAAATGCAACACAAAGTTAGGCCCATCTTAATATGGCATCTGTGACCTTTCCTGGCACACGTTCTTATTTTAAAGGGCTCCCAGACACGGCATCAGATTTTTGTTTGTATGCATTTGCATGGCGTTTGAATTATTCTAACCATGTATCGATCAAAGGAATATTGTGTGCAAAGTGGAGACTATAGCTTCAAAGGCATTGTGTTTTATAGTTTCCAAAGGCCACCAGGTTGCAGATTCTATTAGAAAGTGTTTAAGATTGGCCTGTTGATGTTCATTTGGAGTGGCTGGTGCTTTTTGCATAAGCCTCTCCTGTTCTGTAAATTTTAATGCTACTCTTACTTTTGACATAAACGCGATTGTTTTTTATTCACCTTATGATAATTTACCGTCCTAAAATCTAATAAGTTGAAACAGAAGAATGTATGCATGTGGAGAACATTCTCATGTTACCTTGGTGTGGCAGTTTTGTATTGGTATGGCAGCTATTTATTAAGAATCAAATTACAGATTGCTTTTTGTGTATTTAAAAAAAACTTTACAATCTTTATGCCTCCCTTCATTTTTTAAAAATACTCCAGGATCAGGTTGTATGAAGGCTGGATCCTAGACAGTCAATGTGGATCCAGAGGTCAGTCATACATTGAAAAATGAATTTTTATATTAAATAGGCAGAAGGTATGGCATAAGGCCATTATAGAATAAAACCCTGGAGTACTACTTTAAGTAAGGAAAATCTAAACATTGTTTAATATATTGGTAATATCACATAATGACTTTGCTTTATCTAAAAATGTTTCTCCAGCAAGGTACGCTGCACAGAAAGTATTGATACTATGAAGGCTATTATTCTGGCTGCTGGCTATGGTACAAGATTGAATCGTGATCTACAGAATGATACCAGTGGAGATTTTAAGCATCTCTGTGGCATCCCCAAGCCCCTTCTACCAGTAGGACATCAGCCGCTTATCAGTCATTGGATGGCAGCAATAGATAAGATCAACTCTGTTGATGCAGTTTATGTTATTGTACGTCTACATTTTGATCTTTCCTTCAAATAACTGCACAAGTTAAACTCTATGACCTGCCGTCAAAAGTTCAGCTACAATTATGACCTGAACCAGAATATACAGGGCATAATTTCAAAGTTTGCAGATGACACAAAGCTCGGAAACGTAGTAAACAGAGAGGAGGGTAGTAACAAACTTCAGAAGGACCTAGACAGACTGATCAAATAGGTGGATACATGGCAGATGAAATTTGAGAGAGAAGTGTAAAGTGATTTGGTAGGATGAGGAGAGGTAATATAAACAAAATGGTACAATTTTAAAGGGGGTGCAAGAACAGATAGACAGTAGAAACACAAATCTTTGAAGGTGGCAGGACAAGGCAGTTAAAAAGGCATATGGGACCCTTTATAAATAGAGGCATAGAGTACAAAAGCAAGTAAGTTATGCTAAACCTTTATAAAGCACTGGTTAGGCCTCAGCTGGAGTACGGAGTCCAATTCTGGGCACCACACTTTCGGAAGGATGTCAAGGCCTTCGAGAGGGTGTAGAGGAGAATTACAAGAATGGTACCGGGGATAAAAGACTTCAGTTACATGGAAAGAATAGAGAAACTGGGGTTGTTCTTAAAGCAGTGAAGGTTAAGAGGAAATTTGATAGAATTGTTCAAACTTTTGAATGGTTTTGATGGAGTAAGTAAGGAGAAACTGTTTCTAGTGGCAGAAAGAAAAAAATGCAGGGCTATGGGGAAAGAGCAGGGGAATGGGACGGATTGGATAGCTCTTTCAAAGAACTGTTACAGAGAGTAAGACAAAGGTCTTCCACCAGCCTGTCCTTGCCGCACAGCACTGCTGCCCAGTCATCAAGATCCACGGCATGGCCCTGGACAACATGGACCACTTCCCTTATCTCGGGAGCCTCCTATCAACAAGAGCAGGCATTGATGACGAGATCCAACACCGCCGCCAGTGCAGCCTTCGGCCGCCTGAGGAAAAGTGTGTTTGAAGACCAAGTCCTCAAAACTGTCACCAAGCTCATGGTCTACAGGGCTGTAGTAATACCCGCCCTCAGAGACGTGGACCATGTACAATAGACACCTTAAGTTGCTGGAGAAATACCACTAACGATGTCTCCACAAGATCCTACAAATCCCCTGGGAGGACAGATGCACCAAGTTTAGCGTCCTTGTCCAGGCCAACATCCCCAGCATTGAAACACTGACTACACTTGATCAGCTCCGCTGGGCAAGCCACATAGTTTGCATGCCAGACACGAGACTCCGAAAGCAAGCGCTCTACTCGGAACTCGTCCATGGCAAACGAGCCAAAGGTGGGGCAGCAGAAACATTACAAGGATACCCTCAAAGCTTCCCTGATAAAGTGCAACATCCCCACTGACACCTGACCAAAGACTGCCGAGTGGAGGAAGTGCACCTGGGAAGGCGCTGAGCTCCTCGAGTCTTGTCGCCGAGAGCATGCAGAAATCAAGCGCAGGCAACGGAAGGAGGGTGTGGCAAACCAGATTTCCTACCCACCCTTTCCTTCAACCACTGTCTGTCCCACCTGTGACAGAGACTGAGGTTCTTGTATTGGACTGTACAGCCACCTAAGAACCCATGCTAAGAATGGAAGCAAGTCTTCCTCGATTCCGAGGGACTGCGTATGATGATGATGATGATGATGACGCATGCACAATGGGCCAAATGACCGCCTTCTGTGCTGTATCATTCTATGATTCCAGTTCTTCTGAAATCCAAGATTACTATAAAAAAATGCCTTCCATTTTACATATTTCACTGGCATAAATGAGATTTTTTTTGGTTACATTTAAAATTTTATGGATTTTATTTGCTGTGCGTTGGTGCTGGGATTTTGCACTTGGAGTATGTAGAAGTATGTATGTATGGAGTATGTTGATTTAAACTAAAATAGAAAAAGAGCACCAATGTCTGTTTTTTTAACACATCTCTGCCAAAAGGAAAAAACATCCAAAGGCCTCCAGTTTGATAGTACAGCTAGCCATGTAGTTTTGATATTGGCTAGTACCAGCCAAACCCAGCTTAAATAAATTCATCAAAAGTAGGAAGGCCTCGTGTCTCTGTTTTAGAATAATACTGAAGTACTATACTTCAGAGATTTTTTTTTAAACTTAAAATTTTAATGTTATACAATTTTTGACACAGGATTGAAAATGTATACCAGATGTGGCTATTCACAATAATTTTGTACAAACTAGAGGTGATGAAGAAATGGACCCCTTCTTTCTTGTGCTCTGTTTGATTATTCCAAATGCAAATTCAACTTTTAAACAGTGTCACTACTTTAATTCCCAGTAAAGCTCGTCTATTTCTCATTCAGTAGTCCACAAAGAAGAAAACAAATGTGCTGGAAAATTTTGGGTTGGGAGGTAGAGAATTTAAAAATTGAGGCTGTGCAATCTATTTTAACTTTTTTTTAAACAAATAAAATTTGTCAATTAAAACTGTCTTTTAAGGCATATAACTGTAGTGGACACTGCAAAGATATCACACTCTCAGGTATGTTAATAATTGCTAACTAATAATAATCCTTGCAGACAAATGACCTCTATTATGTGAAGTTTGAAGACTGGGCAAAGGAGTTCCAAATAGTTAAAGTCCTAAATGATGGAACGAGAAGCAATGAGGTAAGTGCCCAGTTTTACAATAGGGGAGATCATTAGTGCAAATTGCATTTAATTTCCAAGCACATTTAAACTTCAGCTAGTTAACATTTTTGTGTTTATAAAAGTACAATATATTTGTTCAGAAAATGTTAGAAGTAAAATTCTTTATCAATAAAAGATCTGCAAGTGCTATTATTCACTAGTTTCCAATTTTTGTTCCGTACCAGTGTACGGATAACACCTAGATAGAACATTAGAAAGCTGCAACAGATCATTGTGTTCAGATATTATAAACGAAGATTGAACCTTAGGCAATTTATTGATGTCATCTGAGCTGCCTTTAAACACATTCCTATATTGTATTATTGATTTGAGTGATATTTCCTGATATCTGGTACCCTCGGGACCTGGCCTGTGCCGGATAAGGGATTTTGCCAGTCGACGGGAGGTCACACCGACGACCCCCTCCCCCCCGGACTTACCGGGTACTGCTGACCTGGGGCACCAACAACAACCACGCTGCGTCCTCGGGCTGACCTCCTCACCTCCCACTGCTGGCCAACGTCCTCTCTTCCTGCTGCTTGCCGACCTCGCCGCTGGGCTCGACCTCGCACCAAGGGACCTGGTTGCTTCAACCCAGGTCGGGTCTGCTGAGACGCCGGAATGCTGCAAAATGGCAGGCGCAATGCAGCTCGATGGCTGCAGTTGTCTGCGTGTGTCAGGCTGTCTCTCGGTGGGTGGGAGGCTGGCACTGATTCTCCGGCCATCCCACATTCGACGCTGCAGTAGCTCCCACCACTTTCACACACAGACCCGACCCCCTGCCGGGAATGGTGCCAGACGCCGGATAAGGGAGTCCCGGATAAGAGAGGTTGAACCTGTACAAGGATTTGGTGGCTCTATAACAAGATATGGTTTCATGTTACTGTCCCAAATGACCCTGAATGTAGTAGTTACAAGCTTGTTAGTTACTGAATATTAAAGGAGGATATATTTTTTGATTGGAGATAGTCATTGGAATGAAAGGAGTCTTGGGTTCCTTTCAATACTTGTATAGAGCAGTTGTAATCTTAAGTTGAATACAATTTAAAAGGAATTTTGCTTAAATCTCAATCAAACTATTGTGCAGGAAATCTTTTTTCTGAAAATCCCAGGGAGAGAGGAAGGGGTGTCTCCATTTTTATAGAATTTTCACTTATTAACTTACCTATATGCATTTAAAACTTGGAGAATAGAAAGAGTTTATATTGTATACATATTTTACAAGCTGAGTTATTTAAACTTAAGTAAAAGCCATAATTCAGTGTTCCAGATAGTTTAAAACATTTACTTTTTCTCCCTATAGGAACGGTTGGGTGCTATTGCTTGTCTTCAGCTTGCCATTACTCAGTTTAACATCAATGATCATGTGTTGGTCCTAGGCGGGTAAGCAACAATATAAATAGGTACTAAAGCATACAAGTAGATTAGCTAGTAAAGGTTTTAAAGCCAGGTAAATTGCTTAAAATATATAATATTTAAGTTGTAGATTGTAAAAGAAAGGATATTCAATAGCTTTTAAGAAGCTTCTCTGCAGCTCAAGAGGTAGCAAGCATTAATATTAGCAGTAGTCTGTAATAAATGATTCAAAGAAATAGAAAATAATTAATCAAACTGCAGTTTATTTTATATTATTTCTTCTCAGCTTATCCTTTAAGGAACCTGGCTGATCTTTATTCCATGTCTGCTATGTGTATAGCTTTAACACTGTTGCTAAACACAATCTACCTTTCCGTTTCATCATCATCCACTTTCCTTTGCATGTTCTAATCCTCCTCATTGACTTTTCGATGAGTTCATGTTCACTACTCTTTGATTCCATGTCTTTTCAAATACTTTTGCTTGGCTCTTATTCTCTCACTATGGTCTTGATATAATTCTCCTTTACTCAAGCACATGACCTTACCACACCAAGCATTTAAATAGTCTTTTAAAAATGCATTTGATTTTACTTTTCTAAAATTTTGCTTCTCATTTAATCGATCTGACAACTCTTAGCAAAACTGTGTTTTTTCTAAAGTTTGTCAATGTCATAGTTTTTGGCAGTAGTCTGAATTACAGTATCAAACCTGAAAAAAATGATTAATCTCCTGCAGTTTATACTCCCATTTCTTCAGAGCAAGGAGAAACGTTAACATTTTCCATTTAAGCGTGCTTGCGATTACACGGGATGAGAGGATATATGTTTTTTATTTGTTTACAGGGGTATGGAGAGAAAGCAGGAAAGGGTACTGAGGTGAATGATCAGCCACGATATTGAATGGTGTGTAGGCTCAAATGGCCTACTCCTGCACCTATTTTCTATGTTTCCATGTGGATGTCGCTGGCAAGGTTGGCATTTATTGCCCATCCCTAATTGCCTATGAACTGCTGCAGTCCATGTGGTGAAGGTACTCCCACAGTGCCGACTTTGCTGCAACAGTTTGTTACAACTGAGTGACTTGCTGGGCCATTTCAGAGGGCAGTTAAAGAGTCAACTACATTGCTGTGGGTCTGGAGTCATATATAGGCCAGACAGGGTAGGGACAGCAGTTTTCCTTCCCTAAAGGACATTAGTGAACCAGTTGGGTTTTTACAACAATCTGATAGTTTCATGGTCACCATTACTGATACTAGCTTTTTAATTCCAGAATTAACTGCCCTGGTGGGATTTTAACTCACGTCTCCAGATTATTACTCCAGGCCCCTGGATTACTCATCCAGTAACATAACCACTATGCTACCGTATCCCATATATGAAGGAAGATTTGAAAAACTAGAACTGTATTCACCAAAGCAGAGGTATTAAAAGGAGGATCCAATAGAAGTGTGAAAAGTCTTGAACAATTTGAGGATAAATTATTATTTTCACTTGTAAGATCATAAGAAATAGGAGCAAGAGTAGGCCATACGGCCCCTCAAGCCTGCTTTGCCATGCAATAAGATCATGGCTGATCTTGGTGAATTGATGACAGAGCATAAATTTAGGATACTAAAAACATAAGACGACCTCCCCCCCCCCCCATGCCGTTATAGTTGGTCTGTCCTGTAAGGAACCTGGCTTCCCGGATTTCCCAACCGCCTTGGAGTCCCCCGCCCCAACTCGCTCTCCCCCTTAAAGCCAAATGAAGAGTAAAAAAATATTAAAAAGGAGAAAGTATAGTGATTGGATAGCTCTGATGTGGATATAGTACGACTACTGGAATGATGAATGGCCTCCTGCGCTGAAATTTCTGTAACTTCCCGCTCAGGAGGTTAAACAATTTACGAAGCGTTCTTAACAACTTGCATTTCCCTAGCACTTTTAACAGAAAAATATCTCAAGGTGCTTCACGGGCGTAGCCAAAAATAAATAGATACCGAGGAAATATAAGGAAGGTCTTAAAGGAGGAGAGGGAAGTGGAATGGCAAAAATGGAGAGGCATAAGGATTTAAGGGAGTGAATTCCAAAGCATGGGGCCAAGGGGGCTAAAGCCACAGCCACTAATGGTGGGGCATGCATAAGAGGCCAGAGTCAGAGTGGAGACTTTGGAGGTTGGGGGGGGGGGGGGCAGGGGGAGTGGTGGGGGCAGCGAGGAAAGGGAAGAGTTGTAGGGCTGGAGGAGGTTATGGAGATCAGGAGCGAGGAGGCCATGAAGGGATTTAAACACAAGGGTGAACATTTTTAATTAGAGGCATTGGGGGACCAGGAGACAATGCAGGTCAGCAAGGACGGGGTGATGGGTGAACGGGACGATGAGAGTTAGGATACAGGCAGCAGAGTTTAGGATGAGCCGAAATTTATGGAGTATAGAATGGGAGAGCTTTGGAATAGTTGAATCTCAAGGTGACAGACATACTATTATAAATTGAACTTACTGTGTTGAAAGGAGGTATAATAACTTATTTTATGTTTTGGCTACCACTTTGACAATATTTATTTTTTCAGGGATACTCTGTTCTATGAAGATTTCAGCCTCTCTGAAGTCCTTGCACAATTTGCTGAGTTGCAGAATATTAATTGTGACAGCAGTTTGGCTCTGTCTTACCTATGTAAAGATGAAGGTCAATCTAAAATTTATTACAAAACTCCTTTCTTTCTTGAACTGATTTTTGTGGAAAACAATCTAACATCACTTCTCCTCTCAGCAGAAACTACAAAGTTTGGCATTTTAGAAATTGATGAAAAGTTCCAAGTCACTGGATTTAAAGAAAAACCCAGCTCGACTGAAACAACATCTCGCAGAGCAGTAAGAATTTGACTATTTAAGTTGACATTTCTTGACCACACATTGTACCTTTTTCTTAAAATTATAATATTGGAACAATTTACTTCAAAAGCAATGTTATACTGAAGCAGAGTCTTCCTGTGCTGAAGTAGCTTGTTCTGATACTAGATTTCTGTTAGACAATTTTTAGCATATTTAATACTACTTGTATTGAGGAATATTAATCTAAATTAAGAATTCAGTGTCTACTTCAATTTCTTGTCTTTCAGTGCCCGTGCTTCTATATATATGCAAAAAATACAGTTCCTTTGATTGCAAAATTTCTTCAAGAAAAGCAGGTTGGTATTATCACCATTAAGTTAAACTTTTTTTTAAAAAAGCCTAATTAGCTTATTTGGAAATATTACAACTAGATCAGGACTTTAAACCTTAGGCATAATTAGCAAATTGATGAATAATTGTACCATGGCCCATTTATTTGTGAATTCAGCATTTAAACATTTTATGCAAATAATATTCTACATTATCCTACTGTCTCCTGTGTAGGATTTAGTAGTGGATTAATGACGTATACTTTTGATCAGTTTTGTATTTTAAATGTTTTAATTTGGAATTCTATAGTATGGACTGCATTTTGATATAGAAACAAAGAACTTACATTATATAACATCCTTCATATACACGGAATGTCCCAAATGCTTCACAGCCAATTAATTACTTTTGAAATGTAGTCACTCTTGTAATATAGATAGAGTAGACTATATTGGAATTATGCTTGGATCAGATGTGCTGCAAACTGCTTGTAAATTTAGCATGCTGTTGACACCTGCATAAACTCATTTAATTGACCTAAAAGTTCTAATGTACTATTTTCCTTTCACCCACTTAACAGATGTATAATTTCTTGGCAAAATATTAGTGTTTATTTCAGTTGCTTATATAAATAATATTTCAAAGACAGATTTTACTTTTAATAGAATTCACCCTTGGAAGAAAAGGATGCACCTGGAAACTTCTTATGTTGGGTCCACTCAAGGTGAGATTGTTCTTCAAGGAACTATAATTTTACTTTTAATTTTATGTCATGTACTATTTATTTTCTTTCTGTATTGCAGGAAACCAGTTTTTGTTCATCCCGTATGTGGCCGATTTGATGTTGGAAATCTTCCATCTTATGTTGCCTGCACCAAATATTTCCAGAAGTGACGATGCATAATTTGATTGGAAAGCTGTTAGTCATTCAAATCTTTTTTGAAGTAGTAGTATCTGTACACATTTCCTTTTTGTTAATGCTTTCTAAGATGAGCTGGATAATGGTGAAAACAAAGGAAAACCTATGGAATCATGCACTTAATTCCCAATACCCTACAGAGACATGATCTGAATTACCGTTTTTAAAATTAATTTCTATTATGGTAGGATTGAGTGTATACTAACCAGTAATGCACAGCTGTAGACTTCTCATCTTGCTTATAAATTGAAATTAATGTATTTTATTCAGTAATCGGTGATAGTACAACAAAAAATAAATGAGGACATCTCATTATTAAGAATATGTCCCCGTATAGGTTCAGGTACAAAATGGTTCCACAAGAAATACTTGCGGGACGAAATTGCCCACCGCCCGAAACGAGGTGCACCTACTGGTTTCGATGTGTTCTGGATGCCGAAATTCGACTGTTCATTTTTTTTCCCCCCGAACGGGACGGAAGTAGCCTTATCATGGGAGCGGAGTGGCCGGCACTAGCAGGGTGGAAGTGGGGCAGGGCGGAGTATCTGAGGCTGTCAGATGACGTCACCATGCTGGCGCGTCACATCATCTTTCCCCTTCAGTTAAAGGGGAGGGCCACTGCGAACTATGCAGCCATTTTAGTGACAAACACTGGGCCAACCAGTGAGGGTTTCGGCCGGGCCAGTGGTATGGCACCCAAGAGGGGATGCAGGCTGCCAATACCGGCCAAATCGGCGGCCATAATTGTCGGACCGACCTGGCAATCGGCCGATTAAAAATAACATGACGGTCGCAACAGTGAGCCCTCCCCTTTAACGGTGGCCGGGCCACCATGCCAGAGAGTATACTAAAAGCAAAAGTTGTCAGGGGTACCAATCGGCGGTGGAGCCGTTCCCGCAAGACAATACCAGAAAAGGGCCAATTTCGCCGGGGGCGGGGGGGGGGAAGGGGTCCCTGCCGGTCGTTAAGGGGCCGACACGTGCACACCGCGGTGGGAAAATGGGTGGAGCGGTCCCAGTCACCGCTCCAGAAGTAGAGGGGGGGGCAATTTCCAAAATGGCCACCCCTCTGCAGATAGTTGACGGCCATTTCGCGCCGCCCCATGGTCGCCGCTTTCAGGTGGCCAGAGACCTCATCGGAAAGGGCAATTTTGGCCCCTTATTCTTTTTGAATGATGCAGCCACAAGATTTTTGGAAATTAAGTCATTTATATGGCTGTTTCTTTAAAGAATACGCTAAAATGGTGCAGGCCGATTTTCCTGCATTTGTAGTTCATAGTTTACAGTGCTCATATGGGAACAGAGTGCCATGTGGAATTAGTTTATCGTTCCAGCAAAGAGCCCACAGACACGATGGATTGAATGGTCTATTTCTGTGCTGTAAACTTCTAACAGTTATAAGTAAGCATGTCACAGCAGTATAACAGTCTATACATTTGAAAAATCTCAGGGGCTTTTTTTAAAATTATAAAATTGTTATTTGAATTGCAAAGATAACATTTTAGCATTGATTTCATGCTTGTATGACATCAATTGTAGTATTTTTAAAATTAAATTCACTCAATACTTATTTGTATATTCTTAAAGCTGAATTAATTGGAGGAATTCTGGAACTGAGGTTTATTGAGTCATATCAACAAAGCTAATTTTAAGTAATCTTGTATCAAACAGGTTTGGAATTTAAATCTTTGTTGAAAATAAACTACATTTCTGAAATAACCTTTGGTGCTTGATTACCTCCAACTATTTTAATAAAGTGAATTATATTTTACCACTATTTTGCATGCAGCATAGTACAATGCAAGTACCTATAGTTTTGCAGGTATGCGCCAGCCTCATCAAGGCCCCAAGTTTCATGTAAAAATGAGCAGATAAAACTATAATGCAGTATTTGTGTTGAATTTGCTTTTTCCTTCAGTGTCCCTTTGGAATTGAAGCGAGAAAAACTCATGAGTGCAAGAGATCTTCGTGGCAGAAGTTTTGTATCTTTATTTTTTCAATGTTTACAATACATTTTTAGGTGCAATGTTGTTACTGAGCAATTTTCTATTAATTTTTATTTTAGAAAAAATAACTTTTACATCATGACGGTCCAAACAGCAAGAGGCCTAGAAATCATACTTTCAGCCCCTTTACTACAGACTACTAATAGTCAATATCCTAATAGTATATTGCCTACCTGGAGATCATTTAGCTTTACTATCAGTCTTTACTGAAAATACTTTTCTTGGATCTAAAGAGTAAAGGACTCGATTCAAATATTCCATTTTATCAAGATGACATAATAGAAACGAGTCCAGAATACCATCTTGCTTCCACTGCTCGACAGCTGTGAGGCTTGAAGAATCGTGGTTACAATGTTATAGCCTTACCTCTGGCCCATGTTCCCTTTGAACGCTATTTTCCTGCTGTGGAATCATCCCTATTAAATATTAGAGGTACTAAATTACATTCTGTGGCACCCATGAATCGGGCCAAGAAAGGCACAATGCTGAGTAACCATACAGATTTACAACTCAATTTCGGAGCAAGTGCAAACTATTTAAAAAAAACCTTACATTTCAATTGTAACTGACATATTTAAACTCATATTTGCACTGGTATAGATTACAAGAACTGTAATAGATAATTGTGAGAAAAAGATGTTCAGTTTAACACTATTTGGAGTACTATTTGGAAGTTTAAACTGATGTTAGAGTAAATTGTGAAGTATCCAATTTCTTATAGGATTAAACAAAACTAGAAATAAGAAACTATGCTACACAAGAGTAACATCTCAAATCAAGTTGAAAGATACCATGTTATCTATTTTCAATAGGGATACTGAAGCATTTTCAGTTGTATGACCTGGGTTTACAGAGGTACTCTGTAACTAGTGCCTGACCTCTGAGTTACATGAATTAAGTGTACACTTAATAAAGGTACAGGTTTGTACATCAGTTTTTTGAGATCCTGGGCCAATCATCTTGTCTGGGTGACCAGACAGCTTTCCAAAAAGCAATTATTTCCTGTCTACATTGATTAAAAATAGCAACTTGAGGTGGCAGTTAGTGTTTTCTGGCTACTCTAAATGGGAGACAACAAATTAATTTAACATAAAATGCAATTGTATTTTTTTAAACAAACATTTAAATACTCCAGAATAAGCATCTTCAACGGGCCTAATTTCACCTGTATAAAGTATTTATTTAGTTACATAACTATGTGTATGGTATAGAAACCTAGAGCAAGGCCAACAGCATTGTTTTGAGTACAGCATTAAATATTGTAACTCATTACCTTCCCTGAAACTGAGTGTAAAACAAAGTACAGCACTAATGACTAATCCACCGAGCTTTGCAATAGCCTGTTACACTTATCAGAGGCCTTTTCTTTGTGGTTTTCCATTTTTGCAATTCTAGACCCAAACTGCATGGCTCTCTTTGGAAGAACAGCAGATGCAGTGAGACCCAGTTCTTTTGCAGCCATTCGTAGAAGCAGCTTTTCACCTATCCCACGAGGCAGAGTCAAGTCTGCTTTTTCCCACACGGGAAGTGCGTTTAGAAAAGAAACAACTGCTTCATCCAAAAAGGGAAACCTGAAATGACAGAAATATAAAAATCATGCTTTTATTCTTATGGGCATATTTGTGTAAAGTTTCCTGGTCATTTATGTAACTTTTGTATTTCCCCCCCCTTGCCTATCTAGCCTGATGCTGAATATGAAATTCCAACTGCACCATCCTCTCTCTGTCGTTATTCATCAGGAGATTCCAGTGAGCGCCTTAGTACAACTGTTCCATCCAGTTTTTCTTCCCAACACTGACAGATGCAGCAGCCTGGCCACTTATCACAATTCATCCCCATTCTGTCACAACTCATCCTTTTGGCATTGGTTTACAGCATTATGTACTGGCAACATTCAAATTATTAGGAGATTGAAATTTATTGAGTGGTGTCAAATGCTATTGTATTGCTCGAAAAAGCAATACAGACTAGACCAAATTGAAAGCACACAAAATTTATTTTATCATGTCTGGTCCATCAAGCTCACAATGTCAGCAATAAGATTGCTAGATTCCATTTTAGCTACTATAGATAGTTGGTAAACTGTTTAATGTGCTGCAGCTATCAGAATTGGGTTTTATAATTTCATACTGGATTCCTGTTGTCACCTTCAATAGCAATCTCTACCGTTTACTCTGATGAAAGCAGTTATTACAATTAGATACTGATGAGACAGGAACATAATAAATAGGAACAGACGCAGACCATTTGGCCCCTTAAGCCTACTCCGTCATTCAATAAGAGCGTGGCTGATCTGATCTTGGCCTCAACTCCACTTTCCTGCCGCTCCCCATAACTCTCGACTCCCCTGTAGTTCAAAAATCTGTCCACCTTCACCTTAAATATATTCAATAACCCAGCCTCCACAGCTCTCTGGTAAAGAATTCCAAAGATTCAGGTCCCTCAGAAGAAATTCCTCTGCATCTCTGTTTTCAATGGGCGACCCCTTATTCTGAAACTATGCCCCCTAGTTCTAGATTCCCCCGCAAGGGGAAACATCCTCTCTGCATCAACTTGGTCAAGCCCCCTCAGAATCGTATATACAGGTTGAACCTCCCTTATCCGGCACCCTCAGAACCTGGCCTGTGCCGAATGAGGGATTTTGCCAGATGAGGGGAGGCCATCAGCCAGAGAGGGGGGTGGGAGGGGGTCGGCGGCCTGAGCGGTGGGCCACGAGAAGTGTTGGCGGGATCAGCTAACTGCACAGAAAAGGGACTAAATCTGGAACCTCCCGGATCTACTACTTACTCCATGTTGTGCACTTAGCAGTGGAGAAAACACACATTAATTTTTTTTTTTAATTGCATTTGTGGTGGTGTTTGAAGCAATTAACTTGTTAGCTTGTCCTAGTGGTAACACTCTTATCTCGGAGGAAGGATTTTGACCGGCCGCGTTCTACGCATGCGCCACCCAGCAGCCGGGAATGGTGCCAGACGAGGGGTGGTGCCAGATAATGGAGTCCCGGATAAGAGAGGTTCAACCTAGTATTTCAGTAAGATCACCTCTCATTCTTCTAAACTCCAATGAGTATAGGCCCAACTTGCTCAAACTTTCTTCATAAGTCAACCCGTTCATCTCACAAATCAACCTAGTGAGCCTTCTCTGAACTGCCTCCAATGCAAGTATATCTAACATTCCATGGACTCTGGATCAGTTCCTATGGATTGGAGGGTAGCTAATGTAACCCCATTTGCTTGACAAATCTTCTAGAATTTTTTGAGGATGTAACTAGTAGAGTGGATGTGGTGTATTTGGACTTTCAAAAGGCTTTTGACAAGGTCCCACATAAGAGATTGGTGTGCAAAATTAAGGCACATGGGATTGGAGGTAATGTATTGACGTGGATAGAGAACTGGTTGGCAGACAGGAAGCAAAGAGTGGGAATAAATAGGTCCTTTTCAGAATGGCAGGCAGTGACTAGTGGGGTCTCGCAAGATTCAGTGCTGGGACCCCAGCTATTTACAATATACATCAATGATTTAGATGAAGGAATTGAATGTAATATCTCCAAGTTTACAGATGACACTAAACTGGGTGGCAGTGTGAGCTGTAAGGAGGATGCTAAAAGGCTGCAGGGTGACTTAGACAGGAAGGCAGATTATCTGAATGGTGACAGATTAGTAAAAGGGGAGGTGCAACGAGACCTGGGTGTCATGGTACATCAGTCATTCAAAGTAGGCATGCAGGTACAGCAGGCAGTAAAGAAGGCAAATGGCATATTGGCCTTCATAGCGAGAGGATTTGAGTATAGGAGCAGGGTGGTCTTGCTGCAGTTGTACAGGGCCTTGGTGAGACCACACCTTGAGTATTGAGTGCAGTTTTGGTCTCCTAATCTGAGGAAGGACATTCTTACTATTGAGGGAGTGCAGCAAAGGTTCACCAGATTAATTCCCGGGATGGCAGGACTGATATATGAAGAAAACTGGATGGACTAGGCTTATATTCACTGGAATTTAGAAGAATGAGAGGTGATCTCATAGAAACATATAAAATTCTGACAGGATTGGACAGGTTAGATGCAGGAAGAATGTTCCCGATGTTGGGGAAGTCCAGAACTAGGGGTCACAGTCTAAGGATAAGGGGTAAGCCATATAGGACCGAGATGAGGAAAAACTTTTTCCACCCAGAGAATTGTGAACCTGTGGAATTCTCTACCACAGAAAGTTGTTGAGTCCAGTTCGTTGGATATATTCAAAAGGGAGTTAGATATGACCCTTATGGCTAAAAGGATCAGGGGGTATGGAGAGAAGGCAGGAGTGGGGTACTGAAGTTGCATGATCAGCCATGATCATATTGAACAGTGGTGCTGGCTCGAAGGGCCGAATGGCCTGCTCCTGCACCTATTTTCTATCCCTCCTTAAATAAGAAGACCAAAACTGTACACAGTACTCCAGGTGTGGTCTCACCAACGCCCTGTACAGTTGTAGCAAGACTTCCCTACTTTTATACTCCATTTCCCTTGCAATAAAGGCCAGCATTCCATTTGCCTTCCTAATTACTTGCTGTACCTGCTAACTTTGTGTTTCATGTTCGAGGATTCCCAGATCTATCGCAGCATTCTGTCGTCTCCATTTAAATAATAATTTGCTTTTTTATCCCTCCTACCAAAGTGAAACCTCATTATACTTCATTGGACAAATTTTTGCCCACTCACTTAACCTATCTATATTCCTTTACAAATTCTTCGTGTCGTCTTCACAACTTGCTTTTCCACCTGTCTTTAGGCCCAAATATCCCCAGCAGTTGCTCCGTTTTTTTTTTGGTGCAAGTTGATTTTTCCGGAGTATCTTTTTAGTTGCAATTCTGGCCATTTAATTTGCGGCAGTGTAAGTGAGTTGGTTAGATTTTTTTTTGTTTATTTTTTTTCCCCAAAAGGGGGCGATACCAGCCACTCATGCCTGTTTTGGCCATTTAAACATGTTTGGCCAGCAAATAGTTGCTCCAAACTAACTTAGGCCAGAGTATGTTGCCACTTCTGTCTGCACAGAAAAATCTGACCTGGAGTTAAGGAATCGGTGCAAGAAACTACATTTAAAGCACCACCAAACAAAGCACAAAAAGTAATAAGCATTCAATAAAAAATAAAGAACTGAAGTAAATAATTAAATTAACAAATAAAGAACTGTAGTAAATCCTACCTTCAACTAAACTCGGCAGCGGCTGGCTGTGTGGGAGTCCCTTCGGCCTGGGATAGGGGAGGGAGAACGCGGCATCTGAATGGGGGGGAAGGGAGGGAGAAGGCTCAACGCGGCAGGTTGCTGGGGGTGGTGGGTGGTGAACACGTCATCTTAACTGGGGGGTGGGGGAGGGAAGAGATCCACAGCGGGCCCACTTCAGCCAGTGCAGGGGCACCCCCGCCGCCAAATCAAAACTCTTCCCTCTTCCCCTCCCCCTCCCCCGCCCCGCCCCCCGATCAAAACTCTTTCCCCCCACCAACCTGTCTCTTGTAGCCCTCAGCATGGGAAGGCAGCGGCCAGTCTGTGCAGCAGACCTCTCGGCCCGGGATAGGGACAGCGAGCGTCGGCTCTTCCCACACAGCCTGCAGCACACACTCTCAGATTCTGGGGGCTAGGAGCTACTGCGCGCATGTGCAGAGGTCCCGGCACTGTTTTCAGCACCGGGACTTGGCTCCGCCCCAATCCACTGGCCACACTATGCCACCACCAAGGAGAGGCTGGGGAGCAGCCAGAATTGGGAGGAAGATTTTTGGCACACTTAGAGGCGGACAAAAGTGGCGCACCTCGGGTGAATGCGTCAGAAAAAGAGGTTGGGAAATTTGGGCCCTTTGTATCAGCAAATTTGGCTACAGTACACACGCTCCCTTCATTAATATAGATTGTAAATAGTTGAGGCCCCAGCACTGATCCCTATCCCAGTAGTTACAGTTTGCCAACCTGTAAATGACCCATTTATCCCAACTCTGTTTTCTTAGTTAGCCAATCCTCTATCCATGCCAATATATTACCCCCCAAACCTGTGAGCTCTTATCTTGTGCAGTAACCTTTTTGTGGCACCTTATCGAATGCCTTTTAGAAATCCAAATACTCAACATCTACTGGTTCCCCTTTATCCACCCTGCTTGTTACATCCTCAAAGAGCTCTAGTAAATTTATCAACACTATTTCCCTTTCATAAAACCATATTGACTCTGCTTGATTGCGTTATGATTTTCTAATTATACTATTACTTCCTTAATAATGGATTCCAGCATTTTCCCAATGACAGATGTTAGGTTAACTGGTCTATAATTTCCTGCTTTCTGTCTCCCTCCTTTCTTGAATAGGGATGTTACATTTGCAGTTTTACAATCTGCTGGGACCTCTCCAGAATCCAGGAAGTTTTGGTAGATTACAACCAATGCAGCCACTTCTTTTAAGACCCTAGGGTGCAGGCCATCGGGTCCAGGGGAATTGTCTGTCTTTAATCCCATTAGTTTGCCTAGTACTTTTTCTCTAGTGATGGTTTTAAGTTCTTCTCTCCCTATAGCCCCTTGATTATCTATTCTTATTGGGATGCTTTTAGTGTCTTCTACCATGAAGACAGATACCAAATATTTTTTCAAAGTGTCTGCCATTTCCTTGTTTCCCATTATTAATTCCCCAGTCTCATCCTCTAAGGGACCAACGTTTACTTTAGCTACTCCCTTGCTTTTTATTTACCTGTAGAATCTGTCTGTTACTGTCTGTTTTTATATTTCTTGCTAGTTTACTCTCATAATAGAAAGAAACATTGAAACATAGAAATCTGCAGCGCAGAAGGAGACCATTTCGGGCCATTGTGTCCGCGCCGGCCGACGAAGAGCCGCTCGGCCCTCGGTCAGCAGCCCTGAAGGTTACATATAAACCAATGAACAATGAACAATGGCGGAAAGGTAAAGAGCATCCAACCCAACCAGTCTGCCCCACACAACTGCAACACCCTTTACACTGAAACATTCTACACTCCAGCCCAACCGGAGCCATGTGATCTCCTGGGAGAGGCAAAAAACAGATAAAAACTCAGGCCAATTGGGGAAAAAAAAAATCTGGGAAAATTCCTCTCCGACCCATCCAGGCAATCGAAACTAGTCCAGGAGATCTATGTTCTCCTTTATTATTTTTTATAGTCATTCTTTGCTGGTTTCTAAAAATTTCCCAATCGTCTGGCCTACCACTAATCTTCGCAACATTGTATGCCTTTTGTTTCAATTTGATACCATCCTTAGCTTCCTTAGTTAACTACTTAGTTTCTCACTGGAATATATCTTTCCTGAGAGTTATGAAATAGCTCCTTAAATGTCTGCCACTGCCTGCCACTACTTATCTGCCGTCTTAACCTTTAGTCTATTATCCAGGTCCACTTTAGCCAACTGTGTCTTCATACCTTTGCAATTACATCTATTTAAGTTTAGGACACTAGTTTCTAACCCTCAAACTGAATTTGAAATTCTAAAATGCTATGATCACTCTTCCCTGAAGGATCCTTTACTATGAGATCATTAATTAATCCTGTCACATTACCAGATCTAAAATAGCCTGCTCCCTGGTTGGTTCCACAACATATTATTCTAAGAAACCATCCAGAATACACTCTATGAACTCATCCTCAAGGCAACCTTTGACAATTTGATTTGTCCAATCTATATGAAGATTAAAATCTCCCATGATTATTGCAGTACCTTTCGTTCAAGCCCCCATTATTTCTTGATTTATACTCTGTCCTAAAGTATAGCTACTGTTATGGAGCCTCTAGACTACTCCCACCAGTAACTTCTTCCCCTTAGTATTTCTTATCTACACCCAAACTGATTCTACATCTTGATTTTCTGAACCAGTATCATTTCTCACTACTGCACTGATCTCATCCTTTATTAACAGAGCTACCCCACCTCCTTTTTATTTTTGTCTATCCATCCGAAATGTCAAATACCCCCGAATATTTAGTTCCCAGCCTTGATTACCTTCAACCACTTCTCTGTAATGGCCATCAGACCATATCCATTTATTTCTATTTCTGTTGTCAACTCATCTATCTTGTTACGAATGCTGCGTGCATTGATAAAGAGCCTTTGATTTTGTTTTTTTTTACCATTTTTCCCTACTCTGACTCTAATTGTTGGTGCACTCTTATGTTTGTACGTTCTGTCCCTTCCTGTCACACTCTGGTTATTACCTTTATCGCTACCCTGCACTATTTTTAAATTCCCTTCACCAGAACCCTTACCCCCACTATTTAGTTTAAAGCCCTATCTACAGCCCTAGTTATTCGATTTGCCAGGACACTGGTTCCAGCATGGTTAAAATGAAGCCCATCCCAAGAGAGTGGTAGCTTGGGTAATGTTACAAACTAATATTCCAAGTGTTTGAAACTCAGTCGAAACAGTTAATTGTGCTTAGGTTTTCATTTGGGTGTGTTTTGGGAATCTCAGCTAGCTTATTTGTGGGAGGATGGGAAAACTAGATTGAGAATACCACCCTGCATTATTCAAGCTGTCAAGACACAGAATAGCTGCAACAGCACACATTGATTTCCTGACTAGCGAGGAACGAGACAATTTCTCATTAGCACTTTGGGATGCCATAAAATATGACTAGCTCAAATGAATACCTCAAGTGACCAACTCCAAGATAAAAATCTACCCTTGCACTACTATGATCATTTCACTTCCCATAATCTGCCCTTTGACTTTCCTAAATAAATTACATTAGTATTTAGTAAGTTGCACTAGAATTTAGCACTGAAGGAGGATGGTTGAAACTCGTGTTTTCAGAGAAGTAAATTAAGACTTTCTACAAAATCTTACATTTCAGATCCTCAATAGCTGTTCATCTAGTAGACTTTCATCTAATCCATCAGGGCAGGATTAAATCTTGTGTAAAAGGCAAATGGGCAGGATTCAAACTTACTCTGACTCATCTTCATCTCTCCAATGTTAAATTTCAGGTTTCCCTTCAGTTTACAAGAAGGTAATTTCTATACAATAATTCAAGTATAGTGAATTAAAATACATTTCAACACTCGCACAAAGTTAGCTAAGACTTGCCTTGCTTCTTTCCCGTGGTCTCCGATGACTCGGTCGTCTCTTCCAAGATTACGTGAGGAGATGCGTCCAAGTTCCATTCCCAGTTCTTTGACCAGGCCTTCAAAACCTGATGTTTTGTAGCGGGCACGGTGACGGGAATAGCCTGCAAGTTGTTCATCGGCTCCTATCCCAGTCAACACCACCTAAAAACAAACTTATTCAATAATATTGTCCATAAGAGTTTCATTCCTGAATCTATAAAACCATTTAAATTAAAATACATTGCACTGGTCTAGTCAAGCAAACACTCCTTTTATCATACTATATGTGCACAGGACAAAAAGAGCAACTTAATTTTTTAGCAAAAGTGGGGCAAGTGCAGCTTTTTATGGCAATAAGGCTAACTTTGAAAACCATTTAGACCACTGCTGGAGAGTGACAAGAGTCGTATGGGTTATGTGATTTTAGGGGCATTACAGAAAGTGGAGGAAGAAGTTATGGACAGAAGTAGATGTGGAAGGAGTTGAGCCATCTGAAAAATAAATAGGAAGTAGAGGTTGGTAAAAACTCATCAGATAGTAGTTACAAGCCAAGGTATTTCTGTTGTGTATGTATAAGTATACTCCCTGTACACTCAATGTACAGTTACATACTGAATGTATCTTCACACTGTATACACTATGATTGTACCACCAGAGGGTGCAACTGGTGGAGACCTAGGGGTCACCTGTACACGACAGGTAACCGGGTATAAAAGGGAGTTCACCATGCTGTACCCACACTCAGGAGCTGTAATAAATGGACTAAGGTCACCACAGTTCAAGTACAATACCTTGTCTCGTGGAGTCATTACTAGAGTGCTTACAGACACAATAATTTCAATATAGGAAGCATTTGCTTTAGGTGTGAAATGTGTGGGGGAACACAAGAACAACTTGTATTTACATAGGACGCAGTTATTTGCACTGGAAAAGGCTATCCATGATCACATGACCTGATTGCTGATTGATCCACTTGGATAAGAAACACCCAGAATTTTCTCTGGATTGTGTAATTAAAACCTGCCAGTCCAAGTTCTGAATGTCTTTGCAAAGTGTAATTTGACCCATTCTGATATCAGACCCCAGACAGGATAAAGCTCCCCCATCCCAGCACAAGTTCTTGACAACCTGAGTCCAAGTTCCTGACTCGCACCCCCAGCCCAAGTTCATGCCTCCCTCAGCCAAAGTTCCTTAACCCCCACCCAGACCAAGTTCGTGCCTCCCCCAGCCAAAATTCCTAACTACCTCCCCACCCCAGCTCAAGTTCCTGCTTCTCAGCCCAAGTTCCTGTCTCCCCCAGCCCAAGTTCCTACCTCCCCCACTCAGGCCAAATACATGCCTCCCTCAGCCGAAGTTCTTTACCTCCTCATAGCCGAAGTTCATGCCTCTCCCAACCCAAGTTCCTGCCACATCCCAGTGAAAGTTCCTGCCCCATCCCAGCCCTAGTTTCTGACCTTACCCACCGCCATAGATGGGCCAGTGTGTGTGGATCACGGATTGTTAACAGGTTTATTGGGTATGAAGTGAATAGTGACAGTGTTGATTTCTAGATTTCATCTACTCCAATGATGTCCCTCGTCACACATGCACCGAGCTTTCAGAGAAATCAGGTGTGGTGTAAAGGGGGTGGGGTTGGAAGAATGTGATCAGTCTTGCCCGAGTTCCCTCTCTCCCCCAGTCTTTCTCATCACCCCCCACCATGCGTGTCTCTCTCTTCCACCTCCCCCCCGCCCAGTCCTTCCGTCACTCTCTTCCTCCCCATCCCCCGCACCCCCACCCCCCCCATACCTGGTCCGTCCCTCTCTCTCTCTCCCTCCCTCCCTCCCTCCCCCCTTTCTGTCTGTCTGTCTCTCTCTCTCTCTCTCTCTGCCTGCCCCCCTCCACCCCCGTCCATCTCTCTCGCTCTCTTTTCTCCCCTCCCCCGCCCCAGCCAGTCTGTCCGTTCGTCTCTCTCTTACAACCGCCTGTCACTTTCTTCCCTCCCCACCCCGCTCTTCTCCCCCACCTCCACAGTCCAAATCTCTCTCGCTCTACCCTACCCCACCCTGCCCGTCTCTCCCGTCCATCCGTCTCTCTCTCTCTCTCTCTCTCTCCCTCCCTCCCCCTCCCCTTCGTCTGTCCATCCATCCATCTCTCTCTTCCAACCCCTTCCCCCGTCTTTCTTCCACCCACCCCCCCCCCCCCCGCCCGCAGCCGTCCTCCCACCCTCCCCAACCCCAGCCATCTCCCCGTCTCTTTCCCTC